>NC_031773.1:31295994-31334128 GCF_001522545.3 Parus major | reverse complement strand
GGCAAAGGATTGTGCGTTATTACATGGGTGTAATCTTCTTTTAAGATGTTCATGGCAGCTCAAGTCTCTGGACTCAATTCCACACTGATTTACACAGCCTGCAATCCCATTGTGAAGCCTGCACAGGAACAGACCCTGCCTGGGCCCTGCAGTGCCACATTTGAGGTGCCTTACAGGACACAGAAGATTATTACAGAAATGCCTGTCATTTGAGACCCAAAGATCCCCACAGAGTTCCCATGAATTTTGAGAGCAGCAAGTGCTAGAGCTGTGGAACAGTCTTGTTATATAAATCCCTGTGAACTCATGAATGATGCTTCAGAAGTCACGTTTATCCGATGTTCTGTGAACTCTAACTTATGCTTGTAGAGCATATCCAGGTTTTGTCAGGGACGATGCTATAGACATTTAAAAAGTATTAGGATAAAGCTGATGGAGAGCATGTATGTTGTTGCAAGAGACAGTGTTGTATCAATAGTGCAGGGTGGTACAGTACTGTTGTGGTACAGTTCTGGTGCAGGGTTTGTGGACTGTACCTCAGGAGTTAGGTAATCTACTCCACTGGGGAATTGGAAAACCTGAATTATGTATGATAGAACAGAGACATGTTTATACAGAGAGCAGTTCCTGCAATACTTCATACACTTAGTGCAAAAAGGGAGTAACATGGGTATGTTTGATTCTGCTTGCTTGAGAATTTCATTATTGCATTTCATTTACACAGCCTGATGAGCTGTGCAGTATTTGCTTTCTCCTGCTGCTTATAAAAATAGTCCATATAATTGGTTGCTGGAGTATCATTGAGCTATTCTCTGTGAGTACACAATGAAACGCATTGACCCCCTTAACTAATAAAACCCCACACTAATTTTGTTTAGTCTGAAAAGATGACAAATAATTCATCTTGCTTTATAATTGCAGTCAATCAGTCATTTTACAATTGGACAGTAAGTCTCTAAGTGAAAGACCAAGCTTTAATTGAAACAATGAAACATTTGATTGTTATTGAAAAATCAGTAAGAGGCACCATTCAAAGAGCTTGTTCAAATGTTTGTCACTGATAAGATGCACATTTCTAAAGAGTCAAATCTATTTGCTTTGGAATGAGATTATTTTAGCAAATACAGTTGCTTATCTAAGATGTAAAACCAGTGAGGCTTTTTTTCTCTCCCCTGCCCCCAACCACTGCAGTGCTTAATGCTGCTCTGTGCTTATAAACTCCTGAAACATGGAGATGAAATCTGGGCTTATGGGGTTTGCCACAGGCTGCAGAAGAGCCAGGACTTCACCCTGGCTGACCTGAAAGTGACTCCAAAGCATTCAGCTAGACCTTCACAAAATGAAACGAAGACTGTGAGCTTACCAAACTTCAGTAGTTCAGGAGAGATGTTTCCCTTACCTGAGTTTCTTTGTGAGCCTAAGCTGTCACTCACCTTTCATTGCCAGGAACTGCACATTGGCACAGTATATTGATTGTAAAGCCAAGTGTACACAGTTTCTTCCAGAAAGGGGAAGAAAAGGCATTCTTGTTCCACACTAAGAGTGCCTACAGGTGGGGTATTGTAGAATTGGAAACATGCTTTAAGTTCATGCTATTCCAGGGTCCGTGAGCATTTTCAAGCCCTAGGCTTTACTGTGTACCCCCTCAGGTTACTTTTTTTTGTCCATTATGCCGAGTTTCTTTAGAATATAATGATCAGAATGTCCATTTTGTGAGCTGCACACACAAGTCATATGCCCAGTTCAAATGAGGGCTTCTCAGTATAAGAGAGACATAGAGCAAGTCCATCAGAGGACTACAAAAATGATTAAGGCATCTCTCTTACGAGGACAAGCTGATAGGGTTGGGCCTGTTCAGCCACAAGAAGAGATGACTGAGGGGGGACCTCATCAATGTCTCTAAATATCTAAAGGGAGGGTATCAAGAAAAGGGAGCCAGGCTCTTCTTAGTGGTGCTGAGCAGCAGCACAAGAGGCAAGGGGCAGAAACTGACACGCAGAAAGTTCCACTTGAACATGAGGAAGAACTTATTTTACTGTGAGGGTGACTGCATCCTGGAACAGATTGCCCAGAGAGGTTGTGGAGTCTCCTTCTCTGGAGATATTCAAAAGCTGTCTGGACACAATCCTCAGTAACGTTCTAGGAGCCCTGTCTGAACAGGGAGGTGGGACTAGATGCCCACCAGTGGTCTCTTCCAACTCTACTCACTCTGTGATTCTGTAATTTAACCAAGTCATTTAACCTCCTTCAAAAGTCAATCAAGAAGGGTGGGCATCTGAAATTCGCTTATTTTGGACACCTAATCTAGTACAGATTTTGTTCCCGTTTTCCTTAATAATAATAATAACCAGAGGTCATATAAGACAGTGATGATATAGTCTTCATAAAACCTGAAAGTGATATGCTGAATCTTAACAATGATTAGGAATATTTATTGTCCTTTGCTGCTAAATAAAATGCACAGCTAAGGGTATGCAGGCTGCATTTGTTCATTTACTAATGGCAGTCACATTGGAAAGTAATCCTGTTGGCCGGTCATCTGAAGGCAAATTCAGGAAAACAACCACTAGGTAAGCTTTTCTATATATATGTGTGCATGCATGTGTGTATACAGCAAATTTGCCATGTTCAAATGTGTGCAATAGCTCTCTCAGCATGAAATACATCTGAATACAATTGTTCACATTGCAGAAAATAAATAAATCTACCAAGTGAAATCACTGACTTGAAATGTTAAGAGATCCTTCTGGTTCAATAAGGTAAGATTTCAGTCCTGGAGGACTGAGAGAGTCTTGGACCTGAGTGAGCATTGTGTTTCTTCTAAATCAAAAAGAAAAGCACCAAACCCAAACCTCCCCACATTATTTAATTGCTATTTTGTTTGAAGAAATTAATGAGATTCATTTTGAGCAGTGCTAATAGGACTAATGGCATAACTAACATATAGGAAGTGATGAGGCTACTTTATGCCTTCTGCTGTTGTTAAGAATATTATCCTTTTTTATATGGTATTGCTATTCACTTCCCAATTAGTAATTACAAGGAGGAATGAATTCCAAGTAATAACTTTCACACTTAATGAGAAGAGACTAAGGCAGTCTTGCCATTTGGAAGGAGAAGAATTATAGAAGTAATTGCATCCTCACTGCAGGGTTTGTGTTCTCTGTGGGGCTACTTTTGTTCTGTTGGTAGCCTTTGAGACTCTAGTATTCCACTTCTGAACATAATGAGCTGGATGCCTAATTTGTAAGCTTTACACACCTTCTACCTGCCAGCTTACATGCACTAGCATTATTCTGTATCTTTATCTTACTTCTTAAATTTAAGAGTACATTGTTACGAGAAGCAGGAAGGTTGTTTTTGGTTTGGCTTTTCTTTCCAAGCTTGGTAAAGGAACATCAGTGCATTTTCAAAGAACTCTTCCAAGTGAGCCTAAGGGGCTGTGTTAGTGGTATTTAAAGTCTTTGATGAGCAGATAATTGCAACTCTGATAAACAGCTTTTGAGTTTAAATTTTCTATATGCATTGTTTGTGTTTGTTCTATCCATTCTCATCTAAAAATGAAATACTTCTGCTACTTTGTTACTCCTGACCTAATACTAATGGTTTTAAGTGGAGAACACCAGAAGCTGGGTTATGTTTAAAAGAAGGAACTGCTCGAAGAAGCATCTGGTAATTAAGAACATCGCATTTTAAAAAAATCAGTCCTATGTACTTCATCAGGCTGTTATCTGACTTAAACTGGAATGCTTCTATGAATAAGGCTGCTGGATTGTACCCTCAGGACTTAGATAGGGGAACACAACTGCCTTGTGTTGCCTAGTCTTGCTATCCTTATATGGCCTTCATGGGCCATCCAGATTTTCCATCCAGGAACCTCAGCTTTCTGGGCTGCTTCCATCTGTGACAGTAGTTTAAAGATTGTGAATCACCTTCATTTATCTCAAAAGGGCTTTAATTTTGAAGCCCAGCAATGACACTTCAAATGTTGACCTTGTTCATTTTCTCAGAAGCATCCAGCTAGTCTGCTTATTCATTAATGTGGCTAGGTGGGTGTGAACAGCTGCAATCTGGCTAAAAAAGTGCCTGGCTATTAATGGTCTACACTGGATGCTGTCATTTCTCTGATTAAGCCCCTTGGTCTACCCTCTGGCTGAGCCCTTGACTGAGAGAAAGGCGTATGTGGAGAGAGGGAAGAGTGGAAAAAGGAAGGCTATCTCTCTAGCATCTTCTCTTTTGATTTTTGATAGGATGATGCTGCTTTCCTGAGCTTTTTTTCCCTTAGCTACTTTTGCCTTCACAGTTGGAAAAAGATGAACCAGACTCATGCAGAAAGGTTGTCAGATGGCTAAAGGTGGTGATACCTGGGACTTGATGATCCTTGTGGGTCCCTTCCTACTCAAAATATTACTTGATCCTATATGGAAATGCTAATACCAATATAACTAAATCTTAGGCTGTGAAATAGAGGTAGGGAGGGATACAGCTCCAAGCTGGGTCTGAGGAGACACAGTATTTCTACACTTTGCTTAATTCCACTTCACTCACAATCCCAGCTGCTAGCATGGCGCAAGAGCACTCCAGAGTGAGCTGTGTGGTGTCAGCTGACTTTCAGGCTGCAGAAGGAATTGAACCCAGACCTGCTTCTAGGGCTGCTGTCCCCCTGTATTAAAAGACATCAGGATGTCCTCCTTCTGTGTCTGGATTTTAAAAGACAAGTATTAACCTGAAAATTGTTCTTCTAATTATTTGATGCTAGTGTGACTTTGTACAGGGAAGGCGCTGCTTGCTGCAGTCTCCCTCTTTGGGTGAATTTTGGGGTGCCAATGATTCCTCAGACAATGCCCAAGGCCGTGCTGTGGAGGTGTGGAATTGTTGGGTGCTTGAAAGTACCCATGTACTTTGTTAAACCTGGATTTCTGTCATATCTGCAGGTTGCAGCTAACCCTCTCTGCACACCTGGCTCTCATCAACAGGACACACACAGTAGCCCAAATCAAAATATAATTATCTTACCTCAAATTGTGGCTTCGAAGTAAAGCTTTTAAGCTTTTATGCCAGTGTCCAGGAAAATGCATCCTACATGGAAGAAAATCAGTAAGGAGTACAGGAACAATTTTTTCCTTTCATTTTTGGCATGTGATTGAACATTTCTTAGTTGTAGTTCCTTTTTTTTATTTCTGTTCAGCAACCCAATGTCAAAATAACTGGGTGTGCAAATATTGCAAGCTGCACACAGGCACTTGTCTCCAAATGAAGTTATTTCTATAGTCTGTTTCTCAGATACACATCATCAAAAGCTTGCTGTTAACATCCACTGCTTCAGAAATCCATTTTGACCAAAGATAATACCTGTTTAAGGTGATTCATAGTTTTCAAAAGTGCATAAGACTAAAAATGTGTAGAAAATCCTTCCCGGGGGCCTCCAGGGGAGTTTCCAACCGAGGCTGCTGATGTATTTGAGATGTCACAGCTCCCTCCAGCGGGGTACTTCCAGGAGGAGGATTCTGCAGGTACCAACTCAAAGCTTCCAAACCTCAAACAGAAAATACTCACACCATTTTTTAAAAAACATTTTCCCCCTGAATGTAGTAGCCTATCCTCCCTTTTCACAATATAATAATATTTGAAAAAAAAATTGTATAAAATCTGAGAAAATTAATGTACTTGGACTAGGGTGGCATGGCCTATGAAACCACAACATCTGAGATGTAGGATAAGGAAAGTTCCCTATGCTTACATTCTCCAACTTCAAACTACTGCAACAAGCCCAACACAAATGACATGCCATTCATCTGAACATATATTGACTCCATGTAGGTTTGTTTTCATAATGTGGATTACTGGTACTTATGAACCTTCACAGGAGCTCATGCCTTCTTTTATGAGTTTTCATCTGTGGCAGAGGATAAAGCTGTGTCTATGGGGAATGAGAATCTAGTCCAGTCTAAGTAATAGATCCAAAATGGAAATGTGTTCTTTCTTTCCAGGAACCTGAAAACACAGAACAATTATTTTGGGGGATTTCCAATAATTCTAATTCTGAGTGTAATTTTTGATATGATTTTCATATCCCATAAATCTTTCTAGCTTCCTGAGATATGATGTCTTGTGACATAAACATTTAGAAATATTTTCATTTTTGCAAATACAGTAAACCCCAACATCTATATTAATAATTTTTAGATTGATGTTTTAATATTATCAGAATGATTATTTGATATTAAAAGTAAAGAAAGGACTTTAATGCAGTTCTTTGCTACTCCTTTCCAATTAACTTCTGTTCACATTACTGACTCTTCAGTAGTGATTCAAGCTGTAGGTTTAAAAATGGGCTTGAAGCTGATGGATGCCAGCAGTACTGGCAAACCATTGTAGGAGTAGATTCAGCTTGATGGTTGTAGCTAGGTGGTGGCTGAGCCTATAAAAATCTGCATCAGATACAATGGTATCAGCATCTGGAGACACAGCAACAGCACTACATAAGTGTTATATGTTCTCAAGTATATAATATGTTGCCTGGCAACTGCATGTCTCTTGGCTTGGAAAAGTAACTTTTTAATTATGTCCCTGTGATACTGTATGACCACAGAATTAAGGACACTGAATCTGTCTGATTGCTTTAAAAAATAATATTTATTTAAAAATTAAGCTCCTTTTTTGAATCATCAATATGCCTTGCCTCAGTCAAGCATTCTGTGCTTCTGGTGGTTTTCCTATGCATACACTACAGTATTGCACTCCCAGGATAATTATGCAGAACCAGTTTTCTTTTTCCTGAATAGTTCAGGATTTATAGAATTTATAAAGCATCCTTCATGTGGTCAGGGCCTACTGCCTCTTTTTTTCTCTGTCAGAATATGCTTACATCTCTCAGCTCACAAAGACAAGAAATTTGGGCTGTTTTGCTCTCCTGTGGCTTGGACTTTATCTTGTGTAAGGAAACACACTAATATACAGACCATCTTGGCACATATCAGTAGTTTACAACATCCTTCAGCTGGATTTAAGTAAGCTAAGTACACCTGAAAAGCTAGATCCCATATATATACTATGTTCCAGGGTTTCTGTAAACTGTAATTCCTGCACTATATTTTAAAAAGACTAAGAGTGGACCACTTGCTTTTCATAAAGGGAACTGTGAAGAATAGATACAAGATTATAAATGCACTTCAGAGGTTGTCTTCTGTATTCATCAGATTGGTCCAATGTAAGATTTTAATCCCTACAACTCAAAGACTTCAGTGCCTAGTGCCAAATGTAATCCTAGCTGTCCACTTCCCTTTCATAGTGCAGGGGGAGAAGTAACTGCCAGGAAATCCAGTGTGCTGTGTGGGAGCTGTCTTGTGGGGGCTAGAAGACAGGGCAATGGGAATAAGCCTGGGATCCCTCCTCAGCTCTCCAGTGTGTGAGTGGAAAGCACACCTGCCATAGCCTGGAGAATCCACAGCCACATCTCTTAGTGCCCAAGAATGTAACTAGAAACATCAGACCCTAGGCAACAACCAGCCAGGGAAGTAGTCTCTGCCCCAATCATTAAACTCGTGTGGCTGCTCAGACAGGATAATAAGATTCACTGAAGAACAAACAGGCAGGACCTCAAGAGAGAAAATGAGAGCAAGTCTTCCTCTGCAGCAAGACTGGCAAGGAGTGAGGTGGGAGAGTCACATCTGCTTTATAGATATAATGTGGAGATGAACTAGAGAAGAGATTCTCTGATTAAAAATGTCTTCGGTGCTGAGGACTTGGAGGGCTTTCAAGGTTTAACCTTGAAAATAAGTGTCCTGTTTTGGACCTCTAACTTTTTTGCAACAGCAGCAGCTAAAGGGAAACTTGAAGTTACAGATGAGCTTTATGTTGTTTTGTAGAAGTAAAAACACAGGCTCTTATTATCCAGGCTTTACTGAACTGCTCAGTTCCTGAAAATAGGTCACGGAGAGAATCTGCACTAATTAGGAAAAGTTGGCAAAAACAATCATTGCAAGTTAAAAATGTGTGTCAGATCCATTTTACTTGCATAGTTGATCTGGAGGTGATGTAATGAACAGGTTTTGTACCAAAACAGGACATACTGAAGAGGATTACTCAGCTCTAGGAGCCACAGGGAACAAGTTAAATCAGGTTCACTTTGCAGAGCAGCAGCTTTTGATGACTCCTTAAGAACATCAAGCAACTGCAGCTGCACCTTCCCCATAAGCCACATAGCATGTTGACATCTATCTATGTAGTTAAAATTTTCCTTTTCTTCTTAGGTCAAATTTTCTGTTTGATGGATTTAAACTGCTACTTCCCTTGGCAGAATTCAAAAGAGAACTTGAATGCTGCTGAATCAGATAATGGCCTTGAAGTATTTGGGATGTAAAACAGAGGCCCAAGGCTTGTGACAGGCATCTCCCAAGTTTGTACAAAGTCAGGTAAGAGGGTGTGCTGTGCCTATGGAGAATGAATTATATCAGGCTGGAGAGCTATAATACTGATGTCAGAGCAGGCCAACATTGTAGTGGTCAGTAAAAAGTCTTACCTGACCAACTGTGGGTATTCAATATGCAGTATAAACTCCTGCAGTGCATAAGTTTGAGCTCATTATGTAAACTGTAGACATTAAAACCTCTGTTTCCTCTTCTTTCTCTGAGTATGCAGCTTTTGTTTTCTGGACATGTTTAATCACGGGCCCCCACCACTCATGTACAAAAGCAGGAATGGAGGAGACATCAAGCAGACAAGTGTGTATACAGCAAGGTTAGGTGCCTAGCCAATGGCTTAGTTCTCTTCTGGGGCAGGCCTATGTCCAGATTGGTATTTAGAGCTAGACTCTGTCTTTTCCTGCACTTCCATTATTTTGCTAATGAAACAAAGGAGTGATTAATTTATCTTTAATGTTAAACAAGTATTTTACTTACCTTCTGCTAGAACAGTGCCCTGGATAAATAATCATGCAAAGCATACCGATATGGAAGGAGAATTTGAATTGGTCTTTATGTATGTGTTCCAAACTGCTGAACTCATTTGATAGAATATTACTGACTTCAAGAGGCCTTGAAGGTAGGATTCTGTATCTTGAAGAGTATCAGGATGACAGGAGAAGCTGTGTTTCTTTTATTAACTTCCAGCATTATTTCACTATGTGAATCATTTCAGTATGCAAAGCTGTCATGAAAATTTGCAAGTCTAGGCTCACAGTCCTACTCACCCTGTGTTTACTATGATGAAAAAAATTCACACATCAAAAAACTGATTACCTCAGGCAAACAGAATCTCAGCCAGCTTGTTTTCCATTAGCTCTTTTAGAAAAACAGACATAGTGAAAAAATCCTCCGTCACTTTTCTTTTCAGCAGTTTCTATGTTAACTTAACGTATCTTGAGTCAACCCAGGAACTCACTGAATGTGTGGCTACAGCTTATCTTGAACTGGGAAGAAAAAGCTTGATATTCCTATTTAGAAAGGAATACAGTAAGTCTATGTCTAATGTTTAGAAAGTGTTTTATCTAGGTGTTTCACTGTCAGAAATTTCATTAACCTTTTTTTTTTTTTAACACAGCAACTAAAAGAATAATAATGTGAGTACGAAATAACTATTCTGAAAATGAACATTTCAGACTTTCTATATTGCACAACTCAAACTGGGGATGTTTGTTGTGGTTGATTTTGCCAAGGCAGTATGAAGTGAATGCCTTTTACAGAAAGCAGGCTCTCAAAGGAGAGAAAATTGGGCTCTGGTGAGAGCAGTTCTCTACTTGTCAATATTCTGTATTATTTTTGCTAAGAAAAGCATATTTCCCCTCTTCAGCTATGGTGTCAGTAGCTCATTCACTAAGATATTAAACCAGACAACAAATGGTATCACAACATCTGAGCCAAAGCTTATTTTCAGAGCACAGAAGCTGCTGTGCCTGTGTGAAGTATCTTTGCTGGATCAGGGCTCTTGTTCCTTTTAACTTCAGTTCAGTTACCTGAGACCTCAGCTCATTCTCAGTCACTGTGTCCTGCCACAATACTAAAATTTTCATATTGGTCTTCATAATTGTTCAAATCCTTTCAAAGTCTTACCTCTTACATACCAGCCAGAAAACATCTTTCCTTTCATCTTAAACCAGACTAAGCAGTAAGCCTTTTTAATTCTTGTTTTTCAGGATGAATTCCTGGTGAGTGAAACAAAATAAGGAGAGGGGCATAGGTTCAGTTCTTCCTAGTACCACACTTCCTCACTGGAGGTAAAGCTGTGTAGCTCCTGGGGTGGCCAGGAAGAGAAGGCAGGAACTCTGCCTTACAGGGATGTAACTCTGATCCATCTCCCTTCCTTCCCCCTAACACCAACCCGGTGAGGAGCAGAGTCCTGGAGTGGTATTTCCACCACTCTTGGCTGTAGCATTCTGGCCCGTGGAGAGAGTGTTCCATGTCCACTTTACTGCACCTCTGCAAATGTCATGCTACCCTTAAACCTTCCTGTCACACTGTGCCCCAAGAAATTACCCTACCACCAAGCCAGAGTCAATCTCGCCATCCCTCTGGATTCCTGTCTGTAGTTTGGGCCTGTCATATTGACACAAGATATCCACAGATCTCTCTTCCTTCAAATCAACCAGGCACAGGGGTCCTGCCTGTCTGGGAGCTGGAGGAGCGAAGGGCTGGATGCCAAGTGACTGGACTCCAGCTGGGGACTTGAGGAAACTCCACTGCCTGAGCAGCCACCTCATGGGTAAGATTGGTGGTGGAAGTAGGCATGCCATGGAAGCCCAGCTCAAAATGCTGTTGTCTGAAATTTTGCACTGTCATGAAAAGTGGCTTAGATAATGAAAATTCCAAGTCCTTTATTACTGAAAGTAATAAAAAAGTAAAAAATACCAGAATCTGTAATTTCTTCCTTTTTTTTTCAGCCTTCAAAAATAAGAAACTAGAGTTGACTTTGAGAAGAAAGCAAAGAATTAAGTTGTACTTCTGAGACACTTGGACTGAACCCAGCCAGGCAGGTGAGGCATTAAATAAGTCGCATTAAAAAGTATCAATTCTGTAGAATATATAACAAAAAAAAAAAAAAAAAAAGAAATGTGATTCAGCACAGTTACTAACTTTAAGGAAGAAGACCACACATTTGCTTTAAGAAGGAATTTCTCTAGATATGAAAGTAATTGAAGAGAGGCAGTTCCACCCATAGTCGTATGTCAAAGATTTTAAGGTTTATTGCGTGTTATATTCAGGGTCCACTGTACCCTGTAACAGTCTCAAGATGAAAGCTGTCTGATGATAAAAACATTAACTAGATGAGGAATAAGGCCTTGCAATTCAATTTAGAGAAAGAGAGAGCCATGACAGAGTTCTTGAGAATTTTGGTTTTATGTACAGACACACAGCAAAGTCTCCAGTGTGCTTTTGCATAAGCCTGCTGAAAGTCTTCATGCACAAGCATTAACTGAACTTTGGAAATGAATGTTCATTATTTTTCTTGCTTTTCCATGATCCTTGGGGAGCCTGTAATGAAGGAGCATGTAGGAGAGAAAGGTAACTTTATGCTCTCTTTCTGCAAGACCCTCATAAGTGGTTTCAAAGCTGGATGAAAATGCTTTGTGCTCAGTCACTGATAAGTTTAGCGCCACTGTATTCAAAAGGATCCTTCTGATTCTGTGAAAGCTGAAACAGCTTCAGCTCACAGAGGGGGCAAAAGTCTCATTCTATGTGGGTGTCATTAATTACGGCAAACACATGCAACAATCTCCTTTTTTATTGATGACTCATACTTTGAGGATAAATAAGATAATTTTCCTCACAGTTCTAGGTAAGAAGAAGAGAGTGCAGTGCCTTAGCTAAAAGTTCATTAGGATTTTGATGTAGATTTTTAAAATTGAGCATACAGTGATGTATATGCTTTATTCCGGCATCTTTTCATGTTTTACTAACTTCCTTCTGTAGTGTGAGGAATTAAAGAGAAAAACCCTTTGAGGAGCAGATGCAGCATTAAATGAAAAACAGTTTCTCTTCATTCCAAGAAGCCTCTTCTCTTTTCTCCAGTGCTGCCCTCCCCTCTGTGTATTTTCCCTTTTGCGGGGTATTTGCACCTCCACGGGCACTCACCTGCCATTTGACCTCTCCAGCTATGTGATAAGCCCAAGTCACCAACCCTGTCAAGTCCCTCTTCTGACCCTTTCTGGCCTGTATCTGGCTATCCACCTCTTCAGTCACTGTGTGTTACAAAGGACCATCCTCCCCTGGGAGGAAAGGAAGTGTGTTCCACTTTCTAAGGGTAAATGAGGTTTCCTGCTAATTGCACTGAGCTGTATCCATCACTGCAACAGCTGCCATTCCTGCCTCAGCAGTGCAGGGGCTGTGAGTAGGGCAGCATGTCTGTGCTGCTTTGCTGGCCTGGCTAGTCTGGTGTGCAGAGCCAGCTCAGCCAGCTCTGCCAGGTACAAATCTGCAGAACCAGAGCAGCCAACCAACCCAGGGGTGCTGAATATACCTGTGGACCAGTGTCTCTCTCTGGTGGGCTACCTTAGTTGCAGGAAGTGTCCTCCAAGTGTCTGGCTAGGAGTTACAAGCATTGGAGCAGAGTGGCGCAGGCTTTGTTTATCAGAGGGCAGGGCAGGGAGGACATGGCCTTCTGTCTTTACTGGGAAGTGATGGCACTAACCAGGTGACTAAAGCAAACTCAGCATTTGAGAAATAGGTCAGAAGAAGCAACAAATCTTTGAACATAAGGAGCAATGGAGATACTTCGTGTCTGTGGTATTTACACAGCCCTTACCAAAGCATCTCCTGAGCTTCTGATGCTCTTTAAGTGATGGTCCTTGCTAAGGCCTGGTGACAGGAGACAAATTCCTAAATTCTTCATTTAGGAACAGTAGTCAGAGGCACAGAAGCCCTGTCTTCAGTTTTACTTAGTGTTTTGGCCTCAGGAAAGCACCAAGCTGTCACTCTGTGCTTTCTGCCTGGACCGAGGACCTGTCAGCCTGGCTGTATCCTGCTTGCTGTACTGAAATCTAAGCTTGGGTCAAATGATTTACTGGCCCACACTGTATCTGGCACAGCTGGGGCTGGCTGAATTCACATTGCAGGAGGATACCCTGGTCCTGTGCTGGTGTTTTGTGTTTCCTTCCTGACAAGCTTGGAGAGAGGCTGTATCAGAGTCACGTTGCACACTTGAGTGGGAATAATGGGTTTGTTTACGTGCGTGCAGTCTAATCCGCACCTCAGTTTCAAAATATACCAGAACATGTATGCAGATAGCACACAGCCACTTCTAGCTTGCTTTGTGGACCTTGAGCTCCTGGAAAGAAAATTAAGCTATTGCTTATGATGAGCAACCTGCACTCGCTGTACAGGAATGGTGCTAAGAAGCATCACTCAGCCATGCAGTGGTCATCTCAAAGTCAGAGTTTGAAGCCAGGGTTTGGTAAGCAAAATGTTACACCTGTTTTACTTTCCTAGCTTCTCAGTGATGCAGAACTTGTTTCCAGTGGCCTTCCAGAGCTCCACTGATTTAGCCAGCATCTACTATCTTCTGGTTTTCGTCATCCAAGAGGGAACATGAGCTTGTTAAAATGTTAAATGAGGAAACGTTACCCTCTTTCAAAATCTCCTTTCCATGGATGGACTTGTAAATTTGCTGATGATACACAGCAGATCAGCATTAATTTTCATGATACAAGAATGAAAATTCTTTGAGGAAGAAAAAGAAGAACAGGGAGGCTCCCTTGCCTCTGGGTCAGCCAGATCAGCTTACTCTCCAGTGGTCTCACATTGTCCACAATCTTGAGGAAGGCAATATAATCATAATCTAGTAAGAGGAACAGAAAGGAAGGATACATTTTACATCAGCTTCAGAACTATTTGTCCGAAATAGGAAAGCTGGCCCAGTGTTCACACTGTGAATT
The DNA here is from genome assembly GCF_001522545.3 of Parus major. Classification (NCBI taxonomy): domain Eukaryota; kingdom Metazoa; phylum Chordata; class Aves; order Passeriformes; family Paridae; genus Parus; species Parus major. Next base: position 31,320,261 of record NC_031773.1, on the reverse strand, counting down.
GTTTTTTCCTTTCGTCTTGGCAGGGCTTGTTTTGATCACCTATCCTGAGCAAAGAACTGCATACATTAATTAGGAACAAAATATCATCTCACTAGAAAACCACCTGCCATGTGGAAAGTTGTGCTGTGGAACAACATCTAAAACATAAATGCAGATTTAGCTGTCTTGATGACAGAAGCTGAGAGAGACCTGTTGATCAATTGATCAGCTACAACAAGCCATTCCAGGCCTAGATTAGTAGTAGAGCTATACTCAGTATGTGTAAATTATGGAGATCCTTTGGAAGAACCCCAAACTCTCACCAAATCTGTGTTTCTCTCCAACATCCCAGTTTTCCTCACAAACAGCTACAAGACTCTTCCCTGTGCTTAATTTGACCTTGTTTGTGAAACAAAAAAGTCCCCACTGCCAAAAGACTTAAACTTCTGCGAACACTGATTAAGGCTGGAGCTTTGCCTTCCATTTCAGTGGGGGCAGGTTTGGGTTCTCAAGCAGTGAGCCATGAGGGAGTGAACAGGATGATCTAAGAGAAACATGCTTGGTCCTTGATACGGCCAAGGCTGGAGGCCAAAGACTTTTAAGCATTGAAGTGTGTCACTGGTAGATTACACATATCCTGTCATAATTTACAGCGGGTTTAGAGCATTAATCTCTAAAGAGCACACAGCATGAGGAATATTTGTAAAATGAGGAAATCTATTGAATTTCTGTTTATATCATATAAATAAAACGTTTTTGTTTTTTTTTTAAATCATCCCATACAGATGAAAAATAGTAATGATAAACTGACTTTTCATCCAGCTTTTCCTCTATAGAATTAAAACAGTTAGGTACTGTGGTGGTTCCTTAGTGGCTGAGAGTAATGTGCTGTGAGCACCACGGCTGGGCCAGAGATGCTAAGGCAAGCATCCTTTTCCTCCAGCTGCCTATGCACAGTCTGATCTCATCCATTAAGCCCAGTTAGTAAACCAGCAGAAAACAAGATTGAAAAAGAAAAATAAATTCTAAAAAAATCAGTGCACTGTTAAATATACTGTTGCTAAGATACAAGAAATGCTTCTGAAAAGTTTCTCCCAGAAAGGACATAATCTTTTTCCTTCCATTTCAGGGTGACTTGACATTTCCTCCCCTGAATATAATTTAAGAGACCCCACTGAGCAAGAATTGAATCTGAATACAAAAGCTTAAAGCTCACTTTCTTAATACCATTATCAACATGGTCCTGCTTATTTCAAACAGCTCAAACTAAGTGTTTCATAGAAAATTTTATTTTACTTTTTTCCTGTGACTGGATTAAGACAAAAATGCCTCAGGAAGTATAATTGATGAGAAATATAGGTGTTTGTACAAGAGTCAAGGCAGCATTTCTGACTGCACTGAGTAGCACAATAGTATCTCCTAAAACAATGGTTCAAAAGTTTCAGACAAATAAAAGAGCATTTGGAGTTTTGACTACCTGACCTGGTTGACTGATTGACACAGGAACCTGTTTTGCCAGCAGAACAAAACCACCTCTACTCTACTAACTCTTCGAAACTTTACTAACATTTCAAGCTCCTGCTGATATTCATCTGTAACAGTAAAGGTCACGTTGTTGCTTTAATCATATTCTATAAAATCTAGACATCTCAGTGCCCAGCCAGGATGATTACTAGTTCATCCTTACAATGCTGAACCTAGAATGTGAGACTAAAGTTGTTTGTTTTCCTTAACAGAGCGCATAGTTTTTAAATGTTTGCTTAAATCTCTGGGGACCTAACATTCTGTCTTGACCAGGAATAAAAAAATGAAAGCTGTCAAAAGAAGACAATGAAAAGCAAGCGACAGATGAGTATAGGTTCTAGAGTGGCTTGGCACTGCCAGTTTCTTCTTTATTTTTGTAAATATGCTGGCTCGTGGTCCCTGGGATTACTTGTCAATAGAGTATTGACTCCCTCCATAATTCCTTTCATTAATCTTACTTACATGAAAACACTTTTTTTTTTTTTTTTGCCATGATATGTCACATCATCTGGGTGTTAGAAAATATTGCTCTTCTCTAAGTAAAATGGAGCATATACAGCAAAATGTTAAGTAAGCACCTTCTACTAGAGGTAAATGTACATAAAAAATTTCAAGCATTACAATTAAACTGCATTTCTGAAGTTTATCTTACAGTGTTTCCACTGAGAACGTCAAGTGCTTGGGCATATGGCATGACCATTAAATTATGACACTTGCCTACATTAAGTGTCATAGTTATTAAGTCTGAGTTAGTAAGAAGTCTCTATAGATCTCCTATAATCTGCTGCATTATGAAGAGCAGAGATTTCAGGAATGGCTGCCTCAGGTCTCATAGCTCAAATTGAAACAGAATGTGTTTTTCAGAAAAAGGTCCAGTCTTGATTTAAATAGTGCTAGACAAACCCAGACAGTTTTTTTCTGGGGGCAGTCACCAAGGTCTGCAGAGCTGGCTGAGATTCTGCTCCACATCAAGCAGGCTGTTTATGGCCAAAACAGTCAGTGTAACCTAAACAATTATTGCATTTTATTGCACAGACTTTTCTTGTGTGCTTTGCAAGATGAAGTTTTGACAAGACTACAATACTGGATGCAGTATTTTGCTAGTTAGCAAACCATCATTTACAATGCTGAAGAATTCCAAGGATATTTCATTCTGGCTTTATGAGTCTTTTTTTTAAGTTACTGGCGTTGAAATCCCTCACAGTGATCCTGATTTTTCTCCCTGCATGTTACCAACAGCTGTTTATGTACCGGTGGTCATGTTTACCAAAGTGATATACTGGTCTGTGGCAAATATCAACAAGCAAGGCTCTTTCTGCCTTCACAGAGCAGATGTAACCATGGATTTTTATTTTCAAGCTGTTACTGACTTGGAGAGAAATGGTCACATGCTCTCAGGCACATGGTGTGACTCGGGGATGTTCTGTGCACGGTTGAGAGTTGGAGTTGATGATCCTGTGGGTTGCTTCCAATCCAGCATATCCTGTGGTTCTGCAATTTAATGTTTTAAACATTAAAACAGAGACGTACACAATTGTCCTTTTTGCCTTCTCTGTATTTCTTCATCAGGCTGTGGGACATTATTAGTCTAACCATCCAAATCATCCTACAGGTCTGAAAAACTCAAAGGAGCTAGAACTTATGTTCTTGACGCTGTAATTCCTCTTGCAAATTACTTCTTTGTTTCCTTTATATTCCTTGGCATTGGGGTGAGTTCTTGTCCTTGACATCCTGAGTTTGGGTGAAATTTGTGCTGATTTTTACCTTTTTGCCAGGATGCAATGGAAACTGGGACAGGGGAGTAGAGAGTCAGGAGTGTCCCCAGCACTGGCTGTGCTGCACCAACAATTTATATCTCACACGGACAGACTGTGAATGGGTTTCATCTTTCTCTGATTGCAGAGGCACAGAGGAAGCTTTGAAGTGGTTTCAATATTCCCCTGCTTCCCACACTCCTCCAAGGGCACAGGCTGTGCAGAAGGGCCATGGCACACAGCCACCAGCACAGCCTCTCTTTCTCTGTTCAAAATACATTCAACCCTGCCTCAGCCAGCCCTGGGAAGCACTGAGCACCCTCCTGCTATCTGCTCACCTCTTACGGTATGGTTTGCTTTGCTCTTTCTAGCAGAACACATACCCCAGGAGAGCTCTCCTGCTTGACTAGCAGCAGTCCTCCTCAGTCAAGACTCGCACAGAGTGTCCAGCTCCACTATCCGTGCTGGGCGCCCTGCAGCTTGCATCTGGCAAGGCAGATGCTCTGCTCTCCTCTCCCATGGCTGATTGTGTCCATCTCACGAGCAAACCTGCTCAGCAGCTCAGCCTTATCCTGTGTAGTTTAATTTAATTGCTCCGTTTTCAGAGATGAAGGTTTGTCTCAGGCCTTACTAAGCAGATCCATCAGATCTGCTACATTTGATCTGGTCAGGTCTTTTTATTCCACTGTATGGATGAGTTGATATCTGTGAAAGCCTTCTGAAATAAAAGGCTTGAATTTATTATATAAATATGTATTAGACAAACAAGGTTTACACCAAAATATGCACGGAGAGAGGCTTTCCAGAAAAAGACACATAAAAAATTTCCTTTGAAAAACACCTTATCATAAAGTGCTATTTCCTTCTGGTAAAAAGGTGCCACATGAAAACTGGCCTGGCTACACACCTTTTATTCTAAATATTCATCATGAAAATGCTCTATTTGAAAATCTAAAAAGAAACCCAAATCAGCTTCAATATTACTAGTTGATACCAGTTTGTAACCACTGAAAAGATGTCTTTCCTACTGATCCCATATGGAAAAACCTGTAGTCCAATATCCTAGTGGTTATGGGAATTCCCAAAAGGACAAGATTAGTACCAAAAGAAATTCCCTCCTCATATGTGTTTTCAACTGTTTTTTGTCCTATTCATAAAATAGTTCTAAGGATATTCTTCATGAACTAGAGTGGTTCCAGCAATAAGTCTCTCTTTATCCTATCTGACCCAACTGGCAGTGTTGGCACGTGTTTGTGTTCCTTAAAAGCATGAAGGCAGAGAACATACCTCCCAGTGTTTGGCAGAGTGCTCTGGATACCATGGGTGTCTCATTAGCTTCCCAGGAGCTAAACATTAGTAAATGTGACCATCAGAGGAAAATTACAAACCTGGCTAAATGGTTCCAGCCACCTACCTGCTGCTTTGAGGAAGGCATTGTGCTTATCAAAAAGAGACAAATTCAATTTTCTTTTAGGACAAAGCAGCATTTAAGGACACAAGGTGTTGCTTCAGTTGTTACCTGTCCATGCATGATCTTCACTGAGCATAATACTGCTCTGACTAGTCACAGCTGCTCAGGACATTGCAGGGGAAGACCTCTACACAAAGCAGGACATGAGTGCTTTCCTGCAAGTCCCTTCCCATTCCCAGTCACATGGCAAGTTGCTGTTGAGGAAAGATCATGGACCTGAGATACAGAATGTTACCAGTGTGGAGACAGAGGACACCTTGCTGTGTAGAAGGAACTCATACATGTTATCTGATATTGAGGAGCTGAAGAGAGCTGAGCAAAGGAGAGGCTGAGAGATAGTCTTGTAACTACCCAGAATAATAGTCCAGAATTGCCAAATGCCCTTTGCCACAGTCCTCTACAGTGCTGTGATTTATTACCTGGCATGGCTAACATACTGGGATGGGGTGGTGATGGAGAATAGATGCTACCAAGCAGGCGATGCCAGCTCCACATCTTCTAAGAGTCCTCCTGTGTAAAAATTCTCACATGCATTTACTCAGGGGCACAAAGAGGGGACTGGGAAGCCAATTCTAACTGCACTTCCTAAAATGGAGAACTCTGCTATTTTCAGGAGATAATAGTTTTTCTGTGAGATAAACAAAACATATTTCCCTGATTGTTCCTGTCTTGACAAATGTAGCTCTTCTTGGAATAAAAAGGGTTCTACCAGATCATTAAACTACATAGTTGTCTCAACTTGCTTTAATTAAGGATTGCAGTATTGCTTTTTTTATTGCTTAAATAAAAAATAGTTACAGCTCTGCTCTCTGCAGCTTGTTTTTATTCTATTTCTCCAGCAGAGAAGTTCTTTCTGTGAAAACTCAGCAAAGGAGGGTAAGAAAGGGTGAACAGTTAATCTGCTTTCAATGAAAGAAATTAAATGTGATTTTAAACAAGAAACCTCTAAGAACTTTTTCCTCATTTCTGATTCCACTTTTATCAGGAGAAGCACGTACCAGAATTATCAGCCATAAGTACAACGGGAACAAGAAGTTTGGATGATGAACAAGGAATGGATGTAGGAGCACAGCTGGCATCTTCTTTGAGGTCACACTGCTCCCTCAGAGACGTGCTGTGAAGGACATACAAGCGTGTAGTATCTACAGAGCTGCCCCTGTGATGAGCTGTCCATCTGTTCAATATACCAACAGATAATCTGGACTGATTAAACCACAAAGATCTCATGTTGTGAAATGTCTAACTTTTCCTTTGTTGTTCCAAGCATAGTTTGACCTTCTTGTGCCTACCAGGGATGTTTAAATTGTAACAGACCTGCTATTGGACCTGTGGTGCAAAACAACTTCATGAATTGAGTCTAAAGCTCTTGCACATAGGGTGTTATGATAAATTAGTAATGCCTATTCTGGATCACTGGCTTTCTCTAAATGCCATTATGTTCACTGCAGCCTCAGTGGATTCAGCTTTCACTGAACAGCAAATGACGACGTGGTAAGACTAATCGTTTGCTACTTTGATGAAGAGAGATACTTGTGGAATGATTCCAGTATGGCTTTTCCCCTGAATCTCTTGGAAATCACATCTTGCAGAGGTGAAATTCACATAATAACTGCATTGAAACAAAAGCTCTTCAACTACAACAAGTAGTATTTATTTCTTAACAACTTATATGTTGCTTTGTCAACCGTAGTTGCAAGTTCATATAATATTCAGTGAGTGCTTGTCTGCCTCCTGAACTGTTTTAGGTCAGCCATTTAGCACACCCTTCACATGAATGTCATGTTACTCTTGCTACATTAAACAGCTGACAAATTGTTACAAAGTTTTTGAAATATTTATACTTCTCATATTGAGACTAGGTATTTACAGTGATGTGTGGTCATTCCAAGATGTCAGATCACAACAAAACCATCTCTTCTTCAGGATCATCTATAATGCCTATTTGTAGCAGAAAGCAGCAGAAGGATAACCGTGATAATGAGTAGTCTTACAGTCTGAGGAAACAAAGTTAGTCAAAACCCCGAAGGAGAAGAGCTGCCTCTAACAAAATATCAGAGCAATCAAGACGATAGAGGGAGGTGGTGTTACTGGTAGCTGTGAATTCAACAGAGAGAAGCTATGCTTCTTTGATAAAACAATTTAATGTTCAAAGGAGGTTCAGTTAATAACTGAAATACTCCCATTTAAGTCAACAGGAAAATAGGGGGAGATTGTCTTGTTGATTACAGACCCAGAAGCAGGTTAAGTGCTTGATTTAAGTATTAAACAGAAAAGTATTGTATCCAGCTGTCAGCTGTTTAAGAAAAAATATTTTAAAGGCTTTTGTAAACAATATATAAACTCACAATCAAAAAATACTAACCAAGAGTAGAAATTGCTGGGATAGTGAGAGCAAAGCACATTCAAACTCCCCAAGTTTCAAAGTGTATAGTTGTCCAACACAAGGATTGGGAAACTTCTTGTTTACCTACATGTGAGAAATATGCATTTGCAATTGAGAAACAAAAAAAGCAACAGTTTTAAGGACCACTTTGTGGTGTTTCACAGCTCACCAGGAGGCCAAGCACCACAGGCTGCCTGGCAGTAGTTGAAAGCACGGGTCCTTTGGACAGCCAATCTAGGCAAAACTTCCCCGCCCTAGACTTTACCCTGGATAAGAATATCCTCAGGTGGATTTGGCCCTGGTAATTTATGTTGCGGGGAACGGTCAGATTCCAGAAGTCACGAGCCAATGTCTCAGACTTTGGTGTTAAACACCATAGGCTGTGTTCAGGTATCTATAGTTTCATATGAAGTTTCATTCAGGGAACGAGGAGCATTCCTTGCTGTAAGATAGAAAACAAAGAGATGTTTGAAGCTAGCCCTCTTTTTTTCTCCTACAAAGCTAATCCTTTTTACTGAACTCTTAATACAGACAGTCAAAAATTTTAAACAGCAGAGTAAATGTTTAAGAAACAAGCACTCAGAAGACATAATATCCTATGGAGAGATATTTTGGCAGCATGCTGTGACATAGCACGAGTTTTGCTACAATAGGAATTTAGCAAAAGCCTAATTACATCTACTCCAAGACTGGGTACCCAGTGAAATTCTCTGTGGGTACAAGGAAATTATATCCCTACCAGACAGAAAGCAATTTTCTCTAATCTGAAAATAACAATGTGAAAAGAGGGTCAGCAAAGAAAAGAGACACAAAAGAACAAACAGTCAGAGTCTGATTAGAGAGGGGAAGGAAGCAAAATTGGTACAACATGGCATAAAGTACAGATCCCTGCTTGTGTGCTCATCAGATGGAAAATTGTCTTCAACTTTAGCATTAGTAAGACTATTTAGTTTTCACTGTAAAAGAGTCATGATACTCCACAACCACCAGCAAGGGGTTGCATTGACAGAGGTTGATAAAACACTATTAAATTAATAAATTGAACCCTCCAGCAAAAAGGGATATGCAATTAAAGACTGCATACCAGAAAACTCATGGGCTGTCTTCAAGCTATGCTAGCATTTGAAGGAAGTGTGATTATATTATTCCTTATATACCATTATATTCCTACAGCAATTAATCAATACACTCCATTTTCCCTCGGGGAAACAGAGCTGCCCTTAATTCTCCATTTCCATATTCAGTAAGAATGAGGGTAAATACCCCAGGAGCTTATTACTATCCTATCCCATCCTTCCCCAGCCCTCTGTCAAAAGTAAGAGCAATGAGATTCAACACAGAAGTTCTCTGTGGTTGGGTTTCTGAAATGGCAGCTGGGTAGTGGCAGTGTCCAGGCTGGATGGAAAGTCTGAACCAAGGGTATTTCACATCCCAGAGAAGTCTGCAATAAGATAGATATAGCACAGTGGTAGCCACATTGCTGACAAGGGGTGTCACAAATATGAAAATGTATTAAATAAGCAGCCACAGAGGAAGATGTTTCAGCATCTGCTATGAAAATATGAAAGTGGATCTCCACTCATCCACAAACTACCTTTATTCTTCAGAAAAGAATTCAATTGCAGAGGAAAAAACATGAAGATAATCACTTACTTTGGGCCTCGAACAAAACCCCTTTGATAGAGCAAACTCAAAATACAATATTTAACAGTTTGGTGCTGTTTGAATAACTTAATCTGAAAGAATCAGGCAAATTTCAGTCATTCAGAGATCTATTTTTCTTCATTTGTGGCCACCTGCACAACTTGCTGTCTTTCAATGGGTTGCATCTTCATCTGGATCTTAGTGAATGACTCACTTCTGTTTGATGCATTCGCTTTGCATCTCATAACTTCTGAAAGCATGTATTTAATGAAGCTGTTTGTAATACTTCAGATCTGTTTATTTTAAAATGCAGCCCAACCTACAAATGATATATTCCTGAAGATGAAAAAAATTTGGACTATAGGAATGGTGAATGCTGTCATGTGAAATCCAGAAATTTTGCACTGTCAAACGGGACTGCTGAACATAGGAAGCAATTTGATGATTCTTACCACAAGCTATTCCTGTGTGATTAAGCTGGTGTAAGAGTGGCTAAGAGAATGAGTCATGTTATTTCATGGCATGCTTCACAAAACACATCTGTGTTGTGTGACTGTGGATCAGAAATAACCTGCATTTTACTATAGCAGCATTCATGGAGTTGCAGTCAGGATCCAAGAGCGTTCAGGGAAGAAAATGTGATTACAGCGCCTGTGCTGCCAGGGCATCAGCACAATTAGGAGGTAAGAGATGGTACTGTACCACCCCCTGGCTGGGTGGCCAGCTTCTCAACACCAGGCACTGGCTTTTGGGCACTGAACTACAGCTATTTGAACAGGTTCTTGGCTCAACACATGTAGCATTTCCTCTGAAGACTGAGGGCTCCTAATGGGACCTTGAATCGAGACACTTCAAACAGTAGCAAAATTGAATGACCAGACCCTAGGGGGATAATGGTACATAGCCACAGAAAATGTTTGCTTCACCATTTTACTGACATGTAGTTCCAATCTAAGATGGATATTTAAACCCTTGAATTAAATAAATCCAAAATCTAAATGAACCTTTTTCTCTTTAGCATTCCTCTTGGTCCTCAGATTTTACCTCTAGTACCTTTTCAGCTTTTACATCCTTCAAAACTGGAGAAATTTTAACATTCAAAGCAGTTCTCCATGCTCAGATTAGCAGTAAAAGGAATTTACATGGGTAAGATATATTGAAAACCATTTACTTGTTTTTATTGTTCAGGAGACACTGAAGAAATCCTGAAATTTGACCCACCCAAATAGTTTAAATATTCACTGCTCTCATGACCTTTTCCAGTTGTTTTTTTATCAAGAGGATTATAAGTTACAATTCATGGACTGGTGAGGAGTAAGAATTCCTTATATTTCTTTGAAACGGCACAAACTGCTCAAATGAGATTTTAGATCCACTGTCACTTCTGCTGTAGAGCATGGTTTTTATAGCATCACTTTGGAATGGTCCCTGAAGGGTTTATAATAAAAACTATTTAACTTAACTTTTTAACTTTACAAACTATTTAACTTCAACTCAGAGAGCAAAAAAAATCCCAACCAACACAGAGTCCTGGGATATAATACAAATTGCACATCATCCTTTCAGGCACATTTTCATCAGGTCAGCTCTTCTCATCTTATTCATCAAACCCTCTGTGTAGGAGTCACAGCACTACATAAACATCAAAATCCTTAGCTATTGGGAAATGGCAGTCCCAACATGTCTTATGCTAGCAGTTTTCTTGGAAGCAGCAGTTTCTTACAGCACAGTTGGAACTGCATCTGAAATACCTTTGCCTCTCCCAACATCAGGGGAGAGTACATCTTTATGTACAAGCCAAAATAAGCATAATCTTGTTCAATCATCCTTCATTTTTCCGATCACAGTAGGAAGAATTATTGGAACTATTTAGGACTCAGTAGAATGGAAGCTGCTCCTGAGTTTACCCAGTTCTTAGTGGCTATTACTAACATGCAGCATTTGCCAAGAAGCAACAGGATTTTATTTCTGTGGTTTTGCAAGTGTTTTGGTGAGGGCAGTAAGCCAAGAGAGAAAATGGTGCTTCCAGCACAAAGTGATCCTATTTCAAACTTAGTAATTGCTGTTAGATAGGCTTCTAGAAAACTCTCTGTTTTATCACTCCTAGTGTAAGTTTCAGCCCTGGAAAGATGGTAAACCTAACATGTGAAATACACTATTACAACTTAAATATCCAAGAATAGTAAGTAAATGGCAGATAGGTCCTTTTCAAACCACATCCTTATCTACAGAATTACAAACAGTTATGAAGACTGGTTATGTTTCTTTACAATCATATTGCTCTCTAGAAGCTGATCTTTTAAACTGTTTATGCCATATGTTCACAGCCACTCAGTGAGCTCAGAATAACGTAGGGGAGTTACCCTAAGGGTAGGAAAAGCTGAATCTGTTTCTTCTTACATAGCAAAGCAATTCAGCCTAATTTGTAATGTCTTCATCAACAAGAAATGCTTCTGATAATGAAGCTGGTAGAGTTATGTACTCCACACACTAATCTAAGCGTGATGCAAAACATCACATAATTAGCAATCTAACATCTGGAGCTACAGTTGGCATTCCAGCTCCAGACAGGCTCAGTACTGTGCATGTCTCCAAGAAACACCAGGCACAGTCACAAGAGGCATTGTTCTGTGCTGGGAAAGCGATGTTTCATGATCCCAGTATTGAACCTGACAGCTAAGCGCAAAATCAGAGCATGCAATCAAATCATTCTCCTCTTAGTATTAAACACCTGAATTGATTCATTATCTTCTCACTGACAATAGATACTATCTACTCCTATGTGGATGTGGCATGCCATCTTTTTTTGCCAGTGGCTTAACCACTTCCCTTGTTTTAACCAGTGTCCTCTACCACTGTATGACACCCTCTCTGATTTCTTGCAGTCCTCACTGTCTTTCCTCCCTCAGTCTCATCCTTTCTTTACCAAGGTCCCTTTTGTGGTCTTGCTCAGCTCTGGATCTAAATAGAGCAGAGTTGACAATTTCTTCCACAAGTTGGACAGTGGAATGAGAAAGCAATTAGAACACTAGCACCTGCCTAATGTGTTAGGAATCCCTCCCTTGACTTCAAGATGTTTTGCTCCATTAGCACTAGAAATAGAACACAAGAAAAAACTCTTGGTGCCAATTCCTGCTGGACTGAAAACTCTGAACTGTCAAGAATTGGTTCAATAGATAAAATAATTCCCTTTGAACTCGCCAAGCAGGCAAGCAGCTGCAAAGTGAAATTCCACTAAAATTTCAGTACATTTCAGCCTCCCTTAACACACAATTGCCATGAGTTTGAAAAAACGTTTACTTAGAAATGACCACATCAGTAGCAGCATCTTTATTTTGCTGATGACCCAAGTAACACTCAACTGCTTTTCAGACTTCAACCTGCACAGTATGATTTTTTTAGGAGCTCCATCCTCTTTTATAACAAAAGTCAGCTGACTGATAAAGACTTTTCAGAGCTGTTTTCTGCAGTTTCTTGAAATCTTGCAGGAGTGCCAAGGGATCTCCTGCTGACAAGTTGAGAAACACTGCTCTAAGTAATTGTTCTGCAGTTTCGTATCTTGTTTAGAAATAAAGACTCTACTAGAGGAAAAATACAGCACTGTCACACAGTGGTGAGACATGGGAACAGGTTGTCCACAAAAAGATGTGGATGCCTCATCCACGAAGCTGGATTCATTCCAAGGCCAGGCTGGATGGGGCTCTGAGCAACCTGGGACAGTGCCCATGGCAGGGGAAGGTTCATGATCCTTAAGCTCCCTTCCAACCCAAAGCATTCCATGATTACTGTAGATACTCAAGCTTTCTCTAATCCTTGGGTGCTGTGTACTACTGATGGGCTTCAGATCCTAAGTACGGACATTTGTTGTGAATTTGGTCTAACAAGGTGCACCTACAAGCAGTGCTCATCAACTCACTGTTGTACTTCACCTCAGCTGAATGGAGTATGTTTGCATTGTACTGCAACTGCAGGACACTTCAGAATAAATGTGTGGGTGGTAAGTTACAGAAGTTCATGTTAGACAGACAATTTAGATTACCTAGTGAAGTGTTCTTGTGTGATATATATACTCCAGAACTAGACAGTACACAAATGTCTTATCTACGTAGCTGTACAGTTGCACTGGCCTTTTAATGCCTGTGGGAGAATGAACCCATGTGTCATGCTGTGGTCAGACAGAAGTGGCTACCACACCCCTTTGGTATGGCAGTGGTGTGTGTGCAGTCCTACTGCTCAGCAGAACACACTGGAGGGAACTGCTCACACTCAAGAACAGGAATAGATCGCTTTGGCTAGGTTTAACAAAAAAGCATTGAAACTGTTCATGGTATACATAGTACCATAAACATGCATTACACTTCTTACCTTATTACACTTCTGCCATTTTTTGGCATTGACGAGCTTCAGCAGATTTTGAGCAACCAGATAAGCTACAAGCAGGTTCATGTCTAAGGCCCGGTGTTCTGAATGTGCAGCTGTAACTACAGCTAACAAAAGACCAGAAAAGCAGAAAGGTATGGCCCAAGACTAAAAAGAAATTAAAGAAAGTAATTTTTTTACCTGAAAATCAAGATGAAATATATTGCTATCAAGTATTTTCAAGAAAGAGTTCTCTATTTTTACCTTGAAATACACATTTTTATTCCAGAATCTTTAGCATTATGGTCACTTTCCTGGAAATGAAATGTCAACCAAGTAAACAGTTCACATTTTCAAAACAAGCACTTACCAGAATTTGATAAACCTGGCAACTTTGTCATAATGCTTTTACTTTGTAGTCTCTCTAATAAATTACCCTGTAAAATACACCCTCCATTCTCTTTTCTTCAAACACAAGTGATGTTCGTATGTTGGATTTTACCAAATTCACATGCTCAAAGATATTATCCTTAAAAAACTTGATCAAGTCGCACAGCGACATAGAAATTTTGAAAATAGTAACAAAATTGTTGTCATCCTGGTACCATCCTATTATGTCAACAACCTCTCTGAAAATCATTAAGGATGGAGGGCCAAATGCAGCTCTTGGCCAAGCTTAGAGCAATTCCATTGACTTTAAAAGGAATGCATCTGTCCTGCGAGGTTACTTTTAAGTAAAAGCTGCCTCAGGTTAATGGAAATTAAGCTGTCATCTATTATAGATTTTCAAAAGGGACAATTTATCCTTTATCACTGGGCAAAAATGAATTTTCCAAAGTATTAATGAATTTTTGTCTCATCCATGCTTTGAAGTTTTGATACCATTCTAATAGCTTTTTTCTCCTTTGAATCTTTTCTTGTAAGCTCAGTTTTTTTTCTTTCTCTAGAATCACAGGAAGCTCTTTCCAGTCTCTAATAAAGATAAATGGAGCCCCCATGGTTTTTAATAATTGCAGTGGAGCACTGTGGTACATTGATGAATTTCCGCAATCACCCGGTGTCATTACATCTTCTATAACGGGCAGAGATCCATATGAACAAGCCTCATAAATTCTGTAACATTCTGTATTTATTCCCACTGGGCACAATGTCAAATCACTCTGCAGCAAGGCATCTTGATAGTTTTTGAAACTTTCATTTGTTTCTTGAGGCTGCCACCTAGGAAGGCAAAAGGAGTGAAAATTAGTATTTTTCTCACAGGTACCACAATGAAAAAATAGAGATACGCTTTAATTTCTATTATTTATAAAACTGAAAAAGCTATCAGTGTAAAAATTTTATATTACGCACACAGTCAATTGACTTTTACTTTTTAGTCTTCACTGCTTTTAAAAGACTTCTAAAAATGTATTGAAAATGTCACTGTTAAAAATAGATTGTAATATGTGGCCCTTTTCAGAAATTATTAATACTTAGAAGTGTAAGAAACAAATTGAAACGCCACTTCAAATCTTCTGCATGACTTGGATGATGCATACATCAATTTACTTCACAGCACACTTTAGAAACAGACAAAAAGGGAGACACTCAATGGACTTTTTAATGACTTTTTTTGGCCTCAGAAGAGGCTTGCTCTTCAAAAGCTAGGACACACAGCAATTTGTTTAACCTGAATTCATCTATTTGAAGTGTCTCAGTATGTCTGGGAGATAAGAGTTTGTGTCACAGATACAATCCATCTCCTGAGACTCTTCATCAGGGCAGCTGAGGTCTAACTGAGCACCACTGTGCCTGCTATCCAGCATTTTAGAGGTGATGCTTTTCAAAGTTAAGAAACAGAATCAGAACCCTACTCTTGTTAGTCAAAAATAACTGTGCTGTACAGATTAAATCCACTATCATGTGGAACACAACAAAATATGGCTGTCTTCCTTCCTCTAGAAAGACATTAAACTCCACAAAATACAGGAGAAGTGTTTCTTCTCATAATCAAATATTTGTAAGAAAAAAACAGATGGTCTTTGATACTTTTATATATATATGTAGAAGATTTTTCTATACTAGATTTAAGAATGTGCCTTATGTAAAATATAACAGGAAGGAAGTTATGTTATGATGACCTAAACTAAGAGTCTCTGCAATATCCCAACTAATTACCTTACAATTACCCTACAGGACTGATTACCTTAATTTGTACTATTTTTTAACACTCAATAAAAGATTGGTAATAATGAACCAGACAAAAACCTCAATATTTTCATGAAGTATATTAAAGTCTTACTGTTCTCTGGCTGCAATCCAGCAAAGTTTGTCAAGCCCATCCTGTTTCAGAATTTCAATTAGGGTTTCTCTAGAAGAATTCTTATAAACTGTTCCTAAGAAATTACATAGATATGATCTTGGATCATGTAGCATTGACCAGCTGGGTTCCACAACCGGAAAATTTCTGTAGCTGTAAAAACAATGTGTAAGTTAGACAACTATATCAAAGGAAAACATTTTGCAGCATTTATTTTTCAGTGCATCATATTTTAAAACTAAACCCACCTACTTGTTGCCAATCCCTATCTATACAGACCAACCCACAAGTAAACCAATTCAAGTCCTCTCCTAAAATTATGTCTTTATTCCCTTTGCCCCCATCAGTCCCTTCACAAAGTTTCCAGAATACTTACACCTTCTTTCAACATCAGAAATATTATATGTACGTATTACAGAATGTCCTAACATGCTTTTCCAAAGAAGCTGTTCTTGATGAAACAACAAGTTTTGACTGAAATGGCCAGTTTAACGCTAACAATGGCACATAAGCCTCACCTACCTTGATCTCTGGATGTGCTTATCTACTGAAAATACCACTGGTAACCTCTCAGTGCAAAATCTCACCTAGACCTGAGTGAATTTCAATATTCTTATCTTTTGACTCCTCAATAACTTGTTGTACATTATTTGATGGGGCAGTCCTTCCCTCATTCTCCTACTGCATGATGAATGTTAATTCACTTAGTTTCTAATAACCATTTGTCCCTTCATGATAAATATTTTTGCATCATTCTACATCTTCATTTTCTCTCTTTATTTGGAAAATCTGGCATATTTTAATGCCTTTAACCCCATTTTTTTACAGCCATTTTATGCAAAGGCCAGGAACCCCATTTTGATACCAAATTTATCTTTCTCCACCCAGCTCTGCACCCTAGCTTATTGCTTGAAGTGCTGTTGCTTTCTCTTAACTGTCACCTTAATCTCTGTATCTCAAAACTCATCATCTTTCCACTCAGGAACTTACAGTGCCATCAATTCTTTGACACCATCAAGAGTCCAAATTTTGTATATTTCAGAGACACTGTGAACAAATTCAAATTGTATACAAAAAAGCTCTATACAGTTTTCCAGCTTGTTGAGCCAACTGGATCAATACAGGATATTGAATTCAAATTCAACACAAGATATGAAAATAATCCTGTATTCCTTTCAGCTTCTATTACGCTGGTAAGTAGCTAAACCACTATAAACTCTGCTAATATGAAGTAATACATCTATATGAAGTAGTATATCTAGCTGAAACTTTATTTAGTCCACATAAGTAGTCTGAGCACTTGAGCACAACAAAAATGGATTTTTTTAAACAAGCAGTTAAGCCAGCTTACACTGCTGTGATAGTGGAGTGTAACAACTCCAAACAGAAGTCTTTTGAGCCATAATGGAGGTTAAAAAAAGTACTCCTTCCTTTCCTGAACTAATAGTACCTGCCACTAATAAAAGGTTATTTAGTTACATAAACATCTTTTGAATCTCCATGTAATTGGAACATATTACATCAGCAGTTATGATAAATCTCAAGAGCAAATCTACTGAAGAATGAATAAACAGAAAACTTTAGAAGACACAGGTTCATTTTCCTAAAGTCTCCTTAACACGAGTATTCTTTTCTGTTATCATTTTTATTGCTAAATGCAACTTTCAAAGACTCCAATGCCCGATTTAGAAATTGACTGATAGGATCGTGTTCTGCAATTTAATTATTACAATTGTTTTGGGCATCAGCAGTAACACTCAGTCATATTTTCCATACCTCATGCACAACAATTAATTAATCAATTGCAACTCCTGTCTATGGCACTTACGTAGCTACTCCTAAAGGCCACTGGAAAATATCTTCTTCATTTACGAAGGCATAGTCATATGTAACAAAGAGCAGATTTACAAATCCCCCGTTTCGTTTCAGGTATGGCTGAATCCAGGCGTTGTTGCACTGCTCGCTCCCGAGAAGCAGCACTGCCACGTGCTGGATTTTGCGGGTCTCCATCAGGGTCTGTGCATAGTGCAGCCACTGCGTGGCGTAGGCGATCTTCGCCGGCTCCCTCCCGTTCAGCACCAGCACCACATGCTCCGCTTCCACCGAGAAGTAGCCGGGAACCACAGATGGGCCGGTGAGGAAGCTGGGAAAAGCCAAAATACAACACTAAATAAAGCTAGACTTTGTAAGACAAATTATCGACTTCAATCTTCTAGCTAGTCTTTCTACACAATAACGGAGTATGCACTCCATTATTTTTTCTTTGATAAACTAAATGCAATATACTGCAAAATTACTGTGCAGCTATAACCACTTCTGTTGATAGTATCTACTGCTTAGCACAGGAGTAAAGCTGCTTTCATTTTTATTCAGGAAAAAGGTGATTTACTTCAATAAGGTATTTTGTCAATAAATCAGAACTAATACCATACTCAGACCTTAGAATGTGTGTAAATCACCTTTCAAAAAAGGGTGTACCTTGATGTTCGCTAAAGGTTAAACATTTTCTTAAGTCCAGTAATAATGAATGCTGTGTTAGAACAAGAGAGAGGTCCTTCCCAAAACTTGAAGACTACACTAAATCTGGTATCATTAAGAGAGATAGCTTGTCTTGCTTAGCTCTTTTCTCAGTATTTTGATTAAGTTTCTACTGAGTAGAATCGATAACACAAGAAATATCTGAATGTAAACTTAGGTTAGTTGTATGACCCAGGTCAAACTTGAGGCTCTGATATAAAGTAGTAAACATAAACATTTTAGTTATAAAATAGCATTTCTAAATCTTGCACAATGTATTTAATGGAAGAATTTCAGTCACATAGCAAAATCGTTAAATCTTTAATTGTTTCCAAGTTATCTGACAAAAGCCATTTATGAACTGCAGTGAAATAAATCAGTATTTGCCAGCTCCTGCTCTTCAGTTACCTGGTGTGTTAAGGGATTATTGACTGAGTGCAAAGAGGTAGCAGTTACACAGCTTGGGAAAAAGGACAGAAAACAGTATTTTTTTTCTAGGAGCCAGTTAAGTGCTGGTTTTCTAGGTCTGCTGCATTGCTAGTTTTTCAGCTACCAGCAAAACTTAATTTAGAATCCGCATGAGTTTTAACTCATTAAGTGCTGAGACTAACAGCTAGTTTTAGCTCAAATATACTTACTGAAGAAAAAACACCCTCACCACAAAAGCTGTAGAAACTATTCCAGTGAGGTTATGTCAAACAAACTGACCTTAGACAAGTGTATTTTAAACCCACGTTAAGCCAACATGCTGTTGGCTTGGTGGGAGTGATGTATTTTGGAGCAGAGATTTGTAAGACTCATGACTTGGAATCAAGACTTCTAATACATTAAATGTTAAGTCACATCAAGACTTAAATCCAAAGTTTAACAGACAATGAGAACGGAATCACTAGAATTCCTAAGAGAGGATACCTTGAGTTTTGAAATGCCTAAAATAGGGACAAAGTATGTACAGGTCCAGTGATCACCTTGAAAAGAGGCTTCAGGAAAAAGGGTTTTTTCTATGACACAGCACTTCAACAGCTTTACAGCAATAACAAGATGTACAGGTTAGGAAGCAATGACCTGTGTGTAAGAATACATGAAGTTGAATGGTATAAAATTACAGGGTGGGGGGAAAAAGTAACATGGTGCAAGTCTCATCAATCCCATACTTTAATAATTAAACCACCATGCTAGAGTTGTACTATTAACTCCCAGTCAGAACTCAGTTGGGATTGGGAAACAGAACAGAGATTACAGAGGCTGCAAAATTAAGGAAATCATCCCAACAGTACTAAGTATGCATATGATGGCTAGATCAAAGATAATATGGAAAGGTTACATTTTTTGGACTAAATACATGACTTGCTTTCTACAAAGCCCTTATTTTTCCTTTCTAGTCATAGACAGCCATACAAAAAGATGCTGTTTTAGACTGGGTCCTATAGTGCCCATTCTGAAGGGGTTAGCCATTCTGTAACAGCAATGATTAAATTTAACACTTGCAGCATGAGAAATTGTAATAAATACATCCAGCACAGAGATAATCCATATGCAATAAAGAAATTACAGAAAAATGAAAGAAAAAACATGAAAAGAACTTGAAAAGGAGCAGTCCATATCACAAGAAACTTTCAAGGAGCTTGTAGACTGTTCAAAAACACTGTATAAGAAGCCTAGACGTGCTGTGTGCTTCAATCCAAAAAGTAAACAACACAGAACCTCCCCCCCAGCCCCATTATGGCTTAACAGAAAAGTAAGGGAGATTCCCACACATTTCTTGCTTCAGCAAGAAATAAAAAGTTGAAGATCAGAAATAGTGTATCAAATGGAGGATTTGAACCTGGATAGCATTCACTTGAGAGTTTTGAAGGAACACAGAATTGCAGAACTGCTGGCAGAGGCATGCAGCTGTCACTATGAAGAAACACTATGCTTGCTAAGTGGTTCACCATATTTACACCATATCTACAAAAACAACTTGACAGGACTCTGGAGAACAGTCAGTATTAATTCCCTCTCTGGAAGAATCTGTAATAAGCAGTAAGATCACGGATCAGATCAATAGGTAAGGTAAGATCAATAGGTAAGGTAAGATCACTGATTACATATAAGGATAAAGACTGCTAGAAATGAGTTACCCTGTTTCACTGATTTGATGAAGATCTATGAGCATGTCAGTAAGATAAAGAGGAACCAGTGGATGTAGTGTTTCTGGATTTTCAAAAAGCTTCACTATGGGGTTTTAGTAAAACTAAATTGCTAGAAATATCCCAGGTGGAATCCTTTGATAGACAGAAACCTCTCCTGGTTGACTGAGGCAATGCAGCACTGAATGTTTATAAAATAGAGAGGGTGTGACTTAGTGGAACAGAAATTTAGGAAAGCTCTTACCAAATAAAGAGGTAAGAAGTTTGGCACTCTGTGCTATACAACACCTTCCTAGATGACAGAAGAGAAGAATGTGAATTGCTTCAAGCGAGAGAAAGTGTTAAATCCTGCTCTCTTGCTTTTTGTATGAATGGGCCAAGATGTTACTAAAATCCGCAGCTATGAAGTTCCTCTCCCCTCCTGTTTTTAAATAAAAAAATCCGCATTTTATGCAGAAGCTGATACTTTATGTATTTTTTGGCAATTTCTTTGGTGAAAACATGAACCCATCAACATCCATAACAGAGATGTGTATTTTCCATCAAACATATATATATATACACACAAAATGGACTTATTCATGCAACTGCGTTCAAGTGATATTTTGGCATTTTTGTGTCTTTAAATTTGGTATTCTTTAAAAACATTCACCAGAGGTCTATTTTTTAACAATCATTAGACTTACCACAGAAAACTGCAGAGCAGCACATATTCTCCAAATATGTCACCTCAGCTAGCTCCCTCTAGCCTCATCTAGTAATCAAATGGAGATAATTTACCTCAGCCAGGCAGTAAACAATTCTAGAAAATCTTATAACCAGTGAGAAACCAAAATCACATAATTCTTCTCCACAACATTTCCAAATAGAGTAAAAAGTAGCTATTTCAGAAGCCTAGTTGTTAAAATAACAGTTATATTGCATATTTTCTATACTTTGCACAACAAGTTTCTACTAGTCTGTCAGAAGTCAACCTTTGCTATGTTGGTACTAAACTTAAGCTTTGTATTTTTATAGGGCCTAGCATCCAAGTTGAAATTAAAATAGGGACTTGATTATCCCTGGCTCATCTAGACATAACAAGAAGGTATTTAAATGCAAGTATAGAAGTCTTTCTTTGAAAGATGCATATCCTAAGGAAACATGTGAGGTTATTAATCATCTGAAACAGGCACACTAGAAAGAAAATAACCATAATCAGTCAAGTGGCAGACTCATTAAGCAGAGCAAATTGTTTTCATGTTATAAATGTGAAAAGCAAGAGCTTGAAGAAATTCGCATGTCAATACCAGGAAGATAACTTATCATGGCAGACTCTGGAAACAACAAATTCTTTTGCCACTATGACTGCACTGGTTCAATATTCAAACAAAGGGCTATATCCTTTCTCTGTATTAGTGAATTTAAAGCTCTATTGCTCTGTCAAGGAGACTACCAAGATGCAGTAGCATCATTCATAGTTGATTCTCTCAACTTGTAGGATCATCTTTTATTTGCAGACAAGGAATACAGCTTTTTCTGTTGAAGAGTATATAAATTCATCTATTTCTTCTGAAAAGACTCTATGGCCTGTACCGTGCTCACTGTTAGACACTTTGATAAACAATTCAAAATAATTTTTAGAAGTTTTGTGATCACTTAAAACCTCCTTTCAATTCACAATCACAGGTGTACTTCAAACACTACCTTCAAATATTTCAACTAGAACCACATCTTGTGCAAGGGAAAAACAGCCTTTTAAAGCAACACATGTTTCAGAAGTTAAACTCACTTAACTGTGTAATTTATTTATTAAGATAAAACTTTTTTAACAGGTCAGTCCTGGTGCAAGGGACTAAATGTTGCAGGAGACCTACTTCTGCAGACTGGATAACTGGCCAAATAGAAAAAAAATCCTTCAGCTTCCACTGTATCCTCACAGAAAGCATTAAAACTGTATTAAATAGGGACACAGAGAAAAGCTCTATATTATTCACTGAATAATATATAATATTTGATAATAGTCTTAAAACATACTTGATCACAGATCAAACACCACTGTTAAAGTAAACAGTGCTTTAAGTGAAATCTTCTCTTCCATACAAAATTTTTGTTTGCAAATCAAGTAGGTAACCAGAAGCTAGGTCTCACAGATAGACTTTGTTATAAAAAGAAACAAATTATGGTTTTGACACATTCCTATTTATGAATGAATGAGCCAAGTCCCTTTTCCCTGAATACAGCAGAGACCAAATAGCAGGAGACATCTTCCTGCCTCACATATGCATGCCTGGCTTCATCAGCTATGAGCCCCCAAGCCCAACTGTTCTTGGGGTTGTATCCTGACCCTGCCACCGAGGTTTCTTGGCTGTTCTTTCTCTCAGCATTGTTAAGTTTTTTCATATTTTTTTTAATAACACAAGCCATCATAAAGCAGATTAAATTGCTCCCTAGTTTTCTATTTTTTAACAGTGACATGTTTGGTCTAGAATTGGTTAGATTTATCAAGTATGTGTTTCTGTGTAGAAATGGTAATTTTCAATGAGAAGCTGTGTGCATATTCCATAGTTATCAAAATATTACAGAATTAAAGTATTTGCAACTGTATTAAAATAACCACAACTCTGAGATAGGCAAAATAATGCTTGAGCAGTGCATTATTTAATTTAACTTTCCAATTAATTATTTCTTAAAGTTTACACAATTGAAATCAACATCATGAACAATACCTGAAGTATGTTTTTCCTGCTTTTTGGCTTCCTTCTCTCCACTGTGCAGTCACATCAGCTGGCTCAAGGTGCCCCCCAAAAATATGTTGCCAAAGGTAAAGACCTACGTAAATAAAGACATGTTGGAAAATTTGAATGTACAGATTTTGCCTACTCTACACTCCAAAAAAAAATTATTTCTGGAAAACACAAAAGCATCACAACATAAGAACTTGGGAAAAAAATGTTAGAGCTTCTTGCATAATATGACTTGGAATTAGTAAAGATTATTTTTTTCCACATTAGCATTTAAAAAGATTCTTTGGTTGACAAAGTATCAGCAGATGAAGATATACACTACTGCTTCTGTTAGCAACTCTTCCCAGCACATGTACCACTAAAAATGAGCAAATATTACCTGGCATTTTAAGGACAAGCATACTTCTCTTAAGCTTTTGTGAAATGCACCTATTTTTATGATGGTAATATACCAGGTAATATACCTATGTGGTCTACAATGCTACATGAAAGTTTAACTGTAAGCCCAGCATTCACAAAAAACCTAAAGTAAGAACAGTGATGTGTCTTCAGCAGTAGCTGAAAAGCTTGAGGAGACCTTGGCTCTCAGTTTGTATAGAGGGGAAACTCAGTATCTTCCACAAGAGAAGAATTTCCAAGTTCATAAGTGACAGTAGTACTACAGTACACTGCAATACAGAAAACACTTTATTTCTCACTGTGTCATGCTTTATTTCACCAAGTGTAAATTTGACAAAAATAATCTGGTTAGGCAAGTAAGAGGCCTCTCCTTGCATCATACTGGAAACTAGACTGGATTTAAAAGGTAACTGTGTTTCTTTGCCAACTGAGACATTCTCCTTGACAGATGCAGAAAAAAAGCCTGGAAAGGAACTGATACAAAGAAACTGGAGTTCAACTTCTTATATTGCTATGAATTTGAGTAACAGCTAGGATTTCCTTAATAGCCCTCATGTACCAATATGCATATTATTGAATCATATACATAAATTTTAATGATCAGGAAACAGAGAAAAGTGTTATACCAGAAAGGCTAAATAACCAGTAGACATGGACTACATCTGCTTACCAATTGCTGCTTTGCCCCAAATCTGTACTCTAAGATTGGTCTGTTCTAGGTGAGACCTCGCATATTTTATCATTTTAAGATTAGCTTCATATCTCTGCTGAGAAGCAGCCAGCTCGTTTTTCTCATCCGCATCCCATGGATTCCACTCTTCATTTCCCAAGGCAACATGATCTGTGAAACCTAAAAGCGTGATTTACATTAAAAAAAAAAAAATCAAATTCACAGCTTTAGGAAGACTGACGAATTTTCTCAAATTCGTAATTTCACGCTGCACCTGACAACCATCCTTCAGCCCTGGGCAGGGAACACCACCATGGCTACCACCACCATGGCTACCATCACCACCACATCCACCGCCGCCCTCTCTCCGCCACCGGGCCGCACGGCGCCACCACGGCCCCCCTGCGGGA